>NW_013171845.1:7500-13026 GCF_000151665.1 Blastocystis hominis
AATAAGTACTTCTTTAATGGTTGCCCATCAAAGAAAACACATGTATTAGCCCTAGAATTACTACGGTTATCCATATAGAAACTATTCCAAATAAACTATAACTGATATAATGAGCCATTCGCAGTTTCACACTAAAACTATTTAGACTTACACATGCATGGCTTAATCTTTGAGACGAGCCTTCCTTGCTTCCTTCTAGAGGGTTCTTCCATGTCAGCGTGTGTGGTATCATGTCTCTTCCAAAAGTGGTCATTTCCAACGAATTCCAGTACTCCCATCGCATCCTGTAACTCTCTGAAGCTTGTACTCTCTCTTCCCCAAAAATCATGAAAACTTCAAAATAACGACTAAGCTTTTCCCCATGTGGAATGGTTATTCTTCATTCGGAACAACTTGTGCTCAATGTATTGCAAATCGAATCCTCATTTATTATATTAAGCGCTGTATCCAAATTGGCATTCTTAGTTGACATTTCAGAATGGTCCTTCTTATAAGGCTGAGAAATTTTGTATTGCATGTACTTCGTATACTCTGCTGAATTGTACTTTTACTTTTGCTCTTTCTTGTTACACGAAATCTTCTACTCCATTTTTGTCGCCATTCACTATCTTTTCAATACCATTTTCACTTATATATTATGTATATAAAATACTCTTCCTATTCATACATAGCCCATCTTCATTCTTGTTTCGAACAGTAATCTCTTTCACTACTGCTTCTAAGATCGTATACCTTTGCAATTTGAGTTAATTTATGCCTCCCTGTACTCTACATAAAATTTCTTCTTCATTTGAGAAAAATGAAAAATTCGAAAAAGCGCTTTTGCCCATAGGGGAAAAGACTAAGCATAGAAATTTTCACTCCGATCAATTTGTGCTCAATGCATTGCAAATCGAATCCTCATTCATCTCCTTAAGCGCTGTATCCAAATTGGCATTCTTAGTTGACATTTCAGAATGGTCCTTCTTATAAGGCTGAGAAATTTTGTATTGCATTCTCGTCCTATCCTCTAATGAATTGTACTTTTACTTTTGCTCTTTGTTGCTACACGAAAACTTCTACTCCATTTTTGTCGCCATTCACTATCTTTTCAATACCATTTTCACTTATATATTATGTATATAAAATACTCTTCCTATTCATACATAGCCCATCTTCATTCTTGTTTCGAACAGTAATCTCTTTCACTACTGCTTCTAAGATCGTATACCTTTGCAATTTGAGTTAATTTATGCCTCCCTGTACTCTAGGTAACATTTCTTCTTCATTTGAGAAAAATGAAAAATTCGAAAAAGCGCTTTGCCCATAGGGGAAAAGACTAAGCATAGAAATTTTCACTCCGATCAATTTGTGCTCAATGCATTGCAAATCGAATCCTCATTCATCTCCTTAAGCGCTGTATCCAAATTGGCATTCTTAGTTGACATTTCAGAATGGTCCTTCTTATAAGGCTGAGAAATTTTGTATTGCATGCTCGTTGTGCCCTCTAATGAATTGTACTTTTACTTTTGCTCTATGTTAGTACGGGACACCTTCAGGTCTTCTTTGTCATCACTGGTTATATTTTTTATACTATCTTCACTTATTTATACTGTATCCATATTCTTTTTTCCTTTTATCCATAGGGATGTCTTCATTCCTATTTGTATACGATTCTTCTTTCACAGCCGCTTCAATACTATACATTCCTGTCGAATTTGAGTTTCCCAATGTCTTCTTTGCATTCTCTTTCTTATTTCCTCTACACCACACAAAATTGAAAAATCGAAAAATCGTTTACCACACATAGGGAGAATCGACATTTTGCTCCAAACAACTTACCATCAATATACTGCTCTCTCTCGCTCTCTTTCTCTTTCTCCTTCTTCTTCTTCTTCTTCACTTCTTCACAGGGCAGCTCATAATCCTTCTTCTCTTCCAGCAAACTCGACTCTACCTTTGTTGAAGGCGAAACCTCTTTTGGTTCAATCGGCTTGACCTCCTCTTCCAAACGCACTCTTTTACTCTCCGTGTGTCGCAACACCACTTCTTCCTTTTCACCTCCGGGTCTCTTCACACGGTTATCACTATTCTTCTCTTGCGTTTTTATCGGAGTTTTGCCGTGGTTGGGAGATTTCGTAACAGTCCTTCTTGATTTTAATTTTTGATTTCTAGAATGCTTCTTCACCTTCACGATCGTCTTCTTCTTCTTCATTTCTTTGTTCATTGGGATTGCCTCAGGCTGTTTTCTCTCACTCTCCTCTCTCAACTTCTTACAAGAGCCCTTGCATTCTTCTTCTTCTTCTTTATCTACCTATCTGCACAACTTGTTCTTTTAACCGATTATCTTCAGTACTTTCAACCGGTTCTTTCACAGACACCTCCACCGAACTCTTCGTTGACGTCCTTCGGCTCTTCACTAACCTCTCATTCTTCCTAAGCTGCGGAAAACCAGTCTTCCTTGTGGATACACTTCATCAAGAATCGTATACTTCTTCTCCAAGTACAATCAATATTCAACTCGTCTTGTCACGTGTTCTTGGAGGCGTTTCAACACCATCAATACAAGTTTTTCGGGTGCTATCATTTCACCCAACAATAACGAACTCCCACACCTGATTAACTAATCCAATCAATTCAATTCAATTCAATTCATGATATTTGTTGTGTGAAATACTAGTAGTTTGTGTGAAGTGAAAGTGAAAGTGATGAGGTCCCAGGCATGTTAGGAGACCATGAATACTCGATATCTCCATGGATTGTTGTCTTTGTAAATTGGTTCGTAGTCCTCTATCCAGATTCTTGGTACTCTTGAACGATCGGTAATGGCATAATATTGTGATATTAGAAAATGCATTTTGTGAATTTTTGAAAAATCAAATAATAGTACGGTTCTAAAGATATGTATTTGAGTATATAGAAGTTGAAATGAGGCCGCTGGCGAGATATGGAAGAAAGTACGTGATGAAGAAGATTTCCTAAAAAAATGTTGGATTGCTAGTTAAGTGGATAAAAGTTGAATTGAGTAATGTTTGAGTGATAAGGATGAGATGGTTGATGAAATAGTGTGAAAGTGTATTAGTTGTAGTCAATATGAATGAAGGAGTGAAGAAAGATGGTTTGTAGACGACCACGAAGTTGGTTGAGGTTGTAAGATTTGGAGTTAGGGTTAGTTGAACTAGGAATCTAGACTTAAGGTGGTGAATAGTATTGACGATAATGTATATTTGAATAGATTTTAGTTTTGTTTCTTTTATAAATATATGATTTGAATATCGAGATTTCTAATTGATATTGGATAGGATATGATTTAGGGTAATAAACAAACAAACAAGGAACGAAAGAGAGAAAGAATTCACTGACCTGTAGGTGATCTTGAGCGGGTCGTTGACCGCCTATTAGCCTTGGACTTGTTCCCAGTAGCTGACTTGCGGGGTCGGCTTGGCATCCCTTTATGCCACATACCATATGGAGTAAGCCATTCATAGTAAGTCCTTTGCAAGAATCTTGCTACTTCCTCACAACCGACCAGCTCATCTTTCTTACCAAAAGACTTCCCACAACCAATACGCGGTGTCTGGATTTTATCACAATCCTTTCTTTCTTTCTTTCTTCCTTCCTTCCTTCCTTCCTTCCTTCCTTCCTTCCTTCCTTCCTGTGCTCAGAATCCAATCATTGTTCCGTTCTGAACTATCCATTATTAACCCAAGGCTCTCCCAACCATGATTTTCCCTAGACGAGGTACATAGAGAACCATACCATTTCTCATCGAATCCTTCACAATGTCGCCACAGTTCTCAGAATTGATCCTTTCAATGACCTTCCGTCCCAAGGATCCTCTCGGAATATCACCACAGTCACCAAAGCCACATAACGAGACTCTCAAATCCACCGGGTCCTGACACTTCAAAATCGAGAGAAATTGGCTATCCAGAGCGATGTGAGTAGAAACTTGACACACATAACCACAATCCGCAGTCGAAAACGTCGAATTAGTAGTCATCGAAGCAGTTGTAGAAACAATGCGAATACCTTTGTCTCCCTTTCTCTCTATCTGCAATTTCTTCTCCGATGCCTTCGCTTCTAGCTCAACCTCCTTCATTCTCGCCTCTCCCTTCTTCTTTCTTGGCTTCCAGAATTGATTTCAGCTTATTGTACTCTTTTCTAACCACTCTCAATCATTCTATATGGTACTCTACCCCGCATCCTTCTCTCTGTCTTTGATGGCGTAAACAACAGCGCCAGATCCTCTATAGACTCCTTCCTTGCTTCCTTCTAGAGGGTTCTTCCATGCCAGCGTGTGTGGTATCATGTCTCTTCCAAAAGTGGACATTTCCAACGAATTCCAGTACTCCCATCGCATCCTACAACTCTCTGAACCACGTCCTCTCTCTACCCCCAAAATCATGAAAACTTAAAAAAAACGACTAAGCTTTTCCCCATGTGGAAGGGCAAATTTTCACTCCGATCAATTTGTGCTCAATGCATCGCAAATCGAATCCTCATTCATCTCCTTAAGCGCTGTATCCAAATTGGCATTCTTAGTTGACATTTCAGAATGGTCCTTCTTATAAGGCTGAGAAATTTTGTATTGCATGCTCGTCCTATCCTCTAATGAATTGTACTTTTACTTTTGCTCTTTGTTGATACACGAAATCTTCTACTCCATTTTTGTCGCCATTTACTATCTTTTCAATATCATTTTCACTTATATATTATGTATATAAAATACTCTTCCTACTCATATATAGCCTATCTTCATTCTTGTTTCGAACAGTAATCTCTTTCACTACTGCTTCCAAAATTGTATTCCTCTCGTATTTGAGTTAATTTATGCCTCCCTGTACTCTAGGTAACATTTCTTCTTCATTTGAGAAAAATGAAAAATTCGAAAAAGCGCTTTGCCCATAGGGGAAAAGACTAAGCATAGAAATTTTCACTCCGATCAATTTGTGCTCAATGCATTGCAAATCGAATCCTCATTCATCTCCTTAAGCGCTGTATCCAAATTCGCATTCTTGTTTGACATTTTAGAATGGTCCTTCTTATACGGTTGGAAAATTTTGTATTGCATGCTCGTCCTATCCTCTAATGAATTGTACTTTTACTTTTGCTCTTTGTTGATACACGAAATCTTCTACTCCATTTTTGTCGCCATTCACTATCTTTTCAATACTGTTTTCACTTATATTTTCTACATTTAAAATACTTTTCCTATTCATACATAGCCCATCTTCATTCTTGTTTCGAACAGTAATCTCTTTCACTACTGCTTCCAAAATTGTATACCTCTCGTATTTGAGTTAATTTATGCCTCCCTGTACTCTAGGTAACATTTCTTCTTCATTTGAGAAAAATGAAAAATTCGAAAAAGCGCTTTGCCCATAGGGGAAAAGACAAAGCATAGAAATTTTCACTCCGATCAATTTGTGCTCAATGCATTGCAAATCGAATCCTCATTTATTATATTAAGCGCTGTATCGAAATTGGCATTCTTGTTTGACTCCAGTCAGGAACACTACTAACAACGACAGCGGCGCCGTCATT
>NW_013171846.1:0-11708 GCF_000151665.1 Blastocystis hominis
TGTACAAGGAGTGATCCCAAATCATCCCTAGTCATTATCTGGGCATCTCGGTCGCCGGATATCACTTTGAGGAGAATGGAGCTTTCCTCCCTTTCCTTCCATGGATTCTCAGGCTTTTTAGGTGTTATCCGAAATCATATTTTCATGTAGATTTGTCCTTGGCTCTTCCGATCCGACTCCTTTTATCTACGTAACATTTGCTTTTGTGTAGCATTTGATTCCAAGTTTCAAATAGACAATTATCATTTCTTCTTTCTGTACTTCTTTTCTACAAACTATCCCTATTATGGTTTCCACAGCAGCAACAAGCTTATCATGCTACCCTGTTTTACATCTTTTCACCTGCAACAGCACACTTTAATGCTGTATATACAGAAACACTTACAGCTTCCCTCTGCTTCCTCTGCCTCTACCAATACATCCGACTTATGACATCGAATCAGATTTCGTTCACATCACTGTAGTTGAAACAGAGAGTTCAAAAAATAGTGTCCTTCTGACTATTCCTATTTTCATATCGACGTTCCTGCGAAGTAATAATATACTGCTAGCACTCTTCTATCTCTTTCCATGCTGTCTACGCTACTTTCTACACTGTCCCTCCCTCTCCTCTTTCCTATTCATATCCATTTAAGTCTTTTCGGTGCGTTTAACAATACGTGATTCTATTATTATTCACTTCAGTCTCTCCCTTCTTCTTCTATTTGCTCTCGATGAGTCGTACGTTCTGCTGTACGTCGTCTAATCCCTTTCTGCTTCTTTTTGGGTGTGAAGGGAAAACGTTTTACTCGATGGTTGAGCAAAAATACTGGGATGTTCGTCTCTTTGGATATTACCAGCTTCGCCATCTCCCCGATTTTATTATCGCGGCTCCATCTCTCTTTCTGGGAGTTGCTAGCTGCGTACAAGGCTCTACACGAGCATTTCAGACGCGATCATTCTGGGCTTTGCCGCTCGTTGCTCATTCAGTCACCTTGCTTGTTATCTGCCTCACCACTGCGAATGTGCAAATCGTCACTCGTCTACTTCTCAGCAGCTCCCCTCTCTTCGTTTGGGAGAATGCTTTGTTTGCAAGACGTTGGTCCATCCTACTGGTTTATTGGGTAGGATATTGCTTTGTCGGGAGTGTCGTTTTCGCTCTCTTCTTACCTTGGACATTTTGTGTTTGTTGACAAACAGATGACTCAGGTTTCTTGTCACCTTGCGATGCTTCACTCTTCATTTCTTCTTTTGAAGGATTGAGGGAGTGTCCTGGGGTGCTGGGAGATAAGTCTGCTTCTTCCATGGTTGTTGAAGGTATTACTGGAGGATCGCATTGATGATTCTGTGTATCCTCGTGACATTGATGATGTATAGGCTGATCCTGCATAAATGGGAAAAGTTCATCAATAATGCGCGTGGTAGCATCACCTGCGATCTGCAGCGCATTGGACAGTCTGCCAGTAACATGGTATGTCTCATTCCATTCGCTTAATGACTCTCCTAACCGCTTTGCACGATTACCAATCTACTTACATAAATCATAATATATATACTTCAATGGGATTAACTAACTCTTTTGTTTTGTCAACCACCTTATTGGCAACTGACTCACAAGTCTCAACGACCTTATAGCGCTGGTCAATTTCTCGCAACTAAATGTAATGAGTCATGTATACCATACATTGCGACCAACTTCATTCACTGCAGATAGAAAACCATTTCCTATTTCAGAGAGAGTAAATGGCTCCGTTTTGATCTCTTTTGCTTTTATGGAATCAGTTTTCTGCTCTAAATCTTTCTGTAAATCGATACCTTTAGATTCCCCATTCATCACGGATTTAACTGCATCAGCTTCTTCCAGGTACATATGTAATGTTGCTTGAAGTCTTGTCTTTTCACCTTCTTCTAAATCGCTCATTGTGTCAATCAGAGAGTTAATAGCATTTTGGTAACTATAAATATAAAAAAATATATATACAAAAATACGTTTTTAGAGATTCAGTATACTGACCTCTAATTGATTGCATCCTTGCCTCATGAATTAGACTTTCAAACTGAAGGTCACTATTCATATTTTAAAAAGATTAAAGTGTTTTGTTGAGTTTGTATATTTTATTATTTAAGTAAATATGTTTTTTTCTTATTTCAGAAGCAAGCGTGACCGAGTGGTCCAAGGTGCTACGTTCAGGTCGTAGTGTGTTCGCACGCGTGGGTTCGAGTCCCACCGCTTGCATTTTTGCTTTTCTTTTTTAATATTATTTTCTAATTATATTATTATCACGTTATATGTTTTTATAGTGCTATCAATATTTTGTACAAGAATTGACGGTTATATTGACTGTTTCGTGTATTTATGCAATTGTCTTTTGTTGATATTCCAACTATATTATTACTTTGACAATAGGACGTTTTTAAAGAACATTCATAAACAATAGAGTTGCTATCGTATTGTATCTATTGTATTGTTGTAAAGGCTATGAGTTATCGAGTTTTGTGGAATATAAATTATCTGTTCTGAATTGGTGGAATTGCTTTTTTCAAGTTTGTATTGTATATTGTTGTATTACACGTGGATGGCTTTTTTTGTCGTCGTATCAATCGAAAATTGGATTATCTGTTACCAGTTAATTAAGAAACACTATTTTGAACAAGAATAACACCTTTAATTTACAGTACGTAATTGTCAGCACAAGCCGACGTCTTGTTGTTATGAGTTGTGTAGAAAAATGCAGCAATAATGGTGCTAATATTATCTGGTAAATATTACGTGGAAGTCACTGTCTTACCTATTATTGATTGAATCTGTATTTTATTGTGATAGAGAAAATAGAATAGAGTAGAATATTA
The DNA here is from genome assembly GCF_000151665.1 of Blastocystis hominis. Classification (NCBI taxonomy): domain Eukaryota; class Bigyra; order Opalinata; family Blastocystidae; genus Blastocystis; species Blastocystis hominis. The sequence continues at coordinate 2,830 of NW_013171846.1, forward strand.
CTTGTCTATGCAAAAACTATGGAAAGACGAGTTTCGCAAATGCTTTTCAAAAACCAGTATTTTAAGGTATAGAATCGTGCTGTATAATGTACAAGTATCCGTACATCGGTGTATTAGGTGTCTTGATATCGTTGATCTAAATACGAGGTTTTTCGTTGTCAATTATATATTTATGGTTATTGTTTTGTTCTTTGTGTTGAGTGTGAAGATGAGGAGCAAAACACAATTTTCGCTGGTTCATGTTATGTATCTCAACAAGAATAGATATTTCGATGTAAAATATAACATATTGAAATACTAGATAGTATTTTTGCTTGAATGGGAGGTCAGGTGAAACTCCCTTCACTTTATTGGCTACCCCCTTTCTCTTTTTCTCTTTCTTCCTTTTCCATAAATTCTTTAGTATGAAGTTTGTTGTTGTCTGCCTTTTGCTTGCAGTATATATATGGGTGATGGTTTACTGTAGATCGTTTTTGCTAAACCTGGAGAGATTACCTGGAAAGTTTGCGACGACGGATATTACCACGGTCAAATATCCAAAGTTGCGATTATCAACAACCCTGTTATTCCTGGTCAAAACACCACTGTGATTGGCTTTGGTTCTTTGGACAAAACTGTTACTAGTGGAAAATGGAGTTTGACTGGATCTTTTATGGGCCTCCCTGTGCTCTATAAGTCAGGTGATCTCTGCAGTAATAGTGTTGTTGATCTGCCTTTCCGTACTGGAAGCATTTATATCAATGGTTTGAATTGCCCCACTCCTGCGGGTAGTGTCCAAGTTGAACAGAAGGCGATCTTCTACCAGAGTCCCCCTTCTGGAAAGTATACCATCCGATGCAAGATGCATGACCAGGATGATGAGCCCATCTTGTGTCTTGATATCACGATTCCGATGTAGAGTGTTTGTTCATAAAAAACAATGAAGACGCTTCTTAGAATTTGGTTCGTTCCGCCTGTTTTTTAAACCAAGTCAATACCTCTGGATCAGTAATATAACCCTTCATTTTCTCTAAGCAGAGCGAGTTATACTTCTCCAGCCATCGTTTCTCCTTCTCTGTTAACATCTCCTCCACACAAAGATCCGCCTGGATCGGTACGAACGACAGCACATCAAATCGAAGAAACTGGCGGTCCAGATGCTTTTTACATCCCTATTACCACTTTTCCTTTTTCTTATCCCATTATTCTCATTTCCTATTTGATTGCTTAATCACTTTATCAGTTTTAGTTTTGGATGATTGCATGTTGGCAGAATGTTTCAGTTTCAAAGCTTTGATCCTTTCACTCACATCGTTATGCTTCTTTTCTATACTTTCTTCCATTATTACTTGATAATCGATCCAACAAACAAAAACATTTATCTTACAAAGTATTCAATTCATATTCTTCTATTTCTTTTCTTTTCTTTTCTTTTCTTTTTTCTCTCTCCTCCTTCCAACTATTTATCTATCTCTATTTCATCCTATTGTGTATTCTCTACATTCCACCAATTCCCCATTCATCCATCAGTCCTTTTCGACACTTCCATTTGTACCATTTTCCCACGTTCCATCCAGCCTTTCTTTCCACATATCAATTCCGTCTACGCCGTAGCTCACAACTAGCACACATCCATTCACACTCCAGTTTACTCTCCATACTGCTTCCGAATAGCTTTTATTCAGACTTTGTTTCCACGTTTTACCACATTTCCGCGTCCAAACCAGTACTTGTTTGCTCTATTCCTTATTCCACTCCATTGCTCTTCACTCTTCCACACGATGCGATTACATCCGTCGAATCACCGATCTGCGGGCTCCACGCCACATCTCGTACTCGATCTTTATGTCCTCTCAGTTTCGACTCGAATTCCCACCCGTTTTCGACCGATTGTCCACATCTATTCCTCGCTCCACACCAATTCTCTCACTCCATTATGTGCACATACCCATCGCCGCCTCCGATCGCTACGCGCAGAATATTCGCGTTTTCCGACGTGCCCGGACGGAATGGAGCCCAGCTGATGCAGTTGCAGCCCAGTTGACAAATCATCGTTTGGGTTGTTCCCCATTCCCATTCATCTCCATAACACACACTCAACACTTCCATACTCTTCTGATATATACACGACATAGAACCATCGCTCGATACCGCTGCGAGACAAGCACCATATTCATAAGGCGACCAACACACAGAGTTCACTAAACAGATATCACCAAAGTCCACACAACTCACTTACCAGATGCTTTATGTCCTTCATATGTGTAAAAGACCGAATAGGAAGTGTCTTCAAATTTGAAAATCTTCACACTTCCATCATAACTACAAGAAGCCAAAAGAGATCCATAACGCGGATGAGACCATGCGATTTTCCATACAGGTCCGGAGTGTCTTCATTTTAATAGCAAACACAACACAAACTCCTTCAAAGTGAAGAGGAGTTCAGGAACATCCTGATTCATTGAATAAATACGAATTGTACAGTCTTACGCAATGTTGTATATGGAGAATGAAAATATTTATTTTTATTTGTCGTTTAGGAGCATTTATAAACGTATCATAGATATAGAATAAATAAATATAGCTGATAAACAAAACTACTACATCACGACTATTTGTCTTAATTAATGTTTACTTACAACAAAACAGAAATTGTTACTACCCTAACGACAAGGCAATTAAAAGGAACTTGCCACTAGTATATATGAATGTTTTTCTTAATACTGACTATTTTAGTATTAATAGTAATTGCCATACATTAATTACTAACCATAATTGTGCAATATCTCTATTTTTATTTTATTGATCAAAATACTTTTTGCATATTTATTTGAGAGAATGATCAAATGCTTTTTTTCTCCATCATTGTCAAATAGTTTTTATTGGTATCTTCTTTTCATTTTGCTGGCTATCTGTTGCTTCTCGTTTATATCGTCAATTCATGGGAAAATTTATAAAATCCTTTTTATGTGCAAGCATAGTATAACGTTATCTTCTTTGATTGTCATGTTTTTTTTAATACAATTACAATAAAAGAATTTTTATCGTTATCATCGAATCTTTGCTTCCATTACCTATAAACAATATTTATACTTGAATAGAGTAATTTACTTGAATAGTATTATTGTGAGTTAGACCATTGTATTTTTAAACCAGTACTATTAATAATAGGTCTATACAGTTTTTGATCATTTGCATATCTGCCATTTCAATAATTTTACAAAAAATGTGATAGGATCCTAGTTAATATCATACACTAATAGTAGTAGGGAAATGGCGCATAAAGCGCGAAAATTTTTTCGGCCCTTTTTCGGCCAAAGTTGCCCTTCAGACCCCCTCAACTGCATGCCCGTCGTCCAAAGTCGCCCCTCAGACCCCAACTTCCATAGCTCATCATGACTCACTTTGGTCAACCTGTAATTTTTGGCTTTCATAAGAAATAAGGGTCGAAAAAATAACCTTAGCCTACTTGCCTACCTTGATGGCCATGGCGCATAAAGCGCGTATATTTTTTCGGCCCTTTTTCTGCCATTTTTATTCCTGGCCTCCTTTTTTCTGCCTGACCACCATTGCTACCCATTGCCCACCTCGAGTACCATGGCGCATAAAGCGCGAAAATTTTTTCGGCTATTGGGGGAGCTTTGCTCCCCCGGGGAAGCTTCGCTTCCCCCATTTTCTGCCAATGTGGTAATTGTCTGCTTTTTATATAATGGTAAAGAGAGAAAGATCATGCACTACTCCATGCTTATTCAAGGCTCACCTACCAACGGCTCATTTACATGGGTTAATCCGTACAAGTACAAGAATCCCTATATCACTTCCATGACTGTGTTGTTTCATCCTAATGGGACTATGTTCAACAATGTTGACACGACGAATGTGATTACTAACAGCAATAACGAGACTGTAACGATCCCTGCTGGTTATTACACGATCAGTGAGATCATTGCCTTGCTCAATATGATGACCGATACTACATTTTCCATATCGACGAATGCCTCGTCGTTCGGCTGTATCTGGATTCAGTCTCCACACACCATTGATTTCACAGATGCACCTGACATTCGTGAGATCCTCGGCTTCGATGGACGAACGGTCATTCTACCTGCTTCGTTCAGTGGATCGAACGTGATTGATATCACGCGAAATCGACAAGTGATTCAGGTCTACTCGACGATCGTGCGATCATCGGACCTGAAGATTGCCAACCAGAACAACAACCTGCTCACCACGATGATCATTGACGATCCAACGGCTGACTACGTGCGAACTGTGGAAGACGTGTGCATTCCAATGATCACTCGGTTTGATCAATTGATGTTCGTGTTCCGCGATATGGATGGCAAGATGATGCGACTGAACGGCGAATTCGAACTCCAGTTGACGATTGAGGACGTGATGGAGGAAGTGCCATCATCGATTGCCTCTGCAAACCAGTTCAGTATGATTGAAGTGTTCGGTAATACCACCAAGAAGGAAGTGAAGCTGGACAATCCTCTCTCGTTCGACCAGTGCTACATCTCGTCTGTGTCGTTGTATACGGACTTCGTGTTGCACAACGTGCCGACTGATCAAATGGTGCTAATCAATGCTGGCGCTACGATTCAAGAGATCGCGATACCACGCGGTGCATATGACATCGAAACGATCATTGCAAAGCTGAATGCAAGTGATGCCCTGTTCGAATTGGTGTATAGCGGTGAGAATGCGTTCCACATCACGGTAGATCACTTCTACATGATCGATTTCACGAATGCACCAGAGATCAGGTCGATCCTCGGATTCGAATCGGACATCTTGGTGAAAGGAGTGGACAACCCGAAGCGCTACTACCTGTCTTCCTCGTGTAATCACGTGGTTGTTACTGACAGCAAGGAATCGCACATGTTGACATTGCCTATCGGTTACTACACGTTCTCCGAGTTCATCGAGGCTGTCGGTGCTGAAATGGTGAAAGTGCTTCCTCTCGTATCAATGACGATCGAGGATGATCATGTTCGCTTCAATGTCCAAGCAGACGGATGGTATTTCGATCGATCCAGTGTTGACACGACGATCGATGGTTTTGGTTGGACTCCATGGTTCAAACTGTCTCCATCTGTGCAGAACCTGTGCATCGAACGACCAGTGGAAGCTTCGTTCAACCCTGAAAGCGATTCACCACCTGATATGACGAATGATCAAGGTATTGGTGGTCATGCGTATATAGGATCAAACACCTTTATTGCGTATGACTGGAAAATGCGTACGACTGATAATCGGTTCCTGCTAAAGCCTCTCGCGACATACACAATGCGTTTAGCTGATGGTTCAGTACTCGATAGTGGTGAATTCTACATAACGGACGATACGTCTACCCCGATCAAGATGAATACTCTTACAACCACATGTTTTAATGAACTCAATGCTCGATATGCGAGTGCTATGGAACTACCTCCATCTCACCAGAATGCGATTGCGTGGACGGTGAATGACAATAGGGAAAGCATGTCATGGACTGCGAAGGACTATGCACCAGAATTGGAATTGCATATCACATCGGAAAATACAGGTGACTTGGTGTCATCGAATGGTTCTTCGATCGGACCTTGGTATTCCAAGGATAGTATATATCACACGAAAGTGTTTATCGATACGACGAATTTTATACTTGGAATACGTGGATATGGCGAAAGACCTCTCACAATCCAACGAGGTCATTATAGCGCTATTGATATCGTGAATATGATCGCTAATGTGATCAATAAGATATATGTAGATGCGTCTCTCGGAGGGTACTTGGTATATGTCATTGCAGATAATGGTGGTCGAGTACGAATGGGATGTCGAAATGGTACAGAACCACGATTCATATTGTTTTGTGATAATCCATGTTTCAAGATTATACCCGGACCATATGCTGAACCAGGTGGTGTGTATCTGTCTTGTTATTTCAAGTTTTATCGCAATTACTACATCAAAATGCCCGAGTTGACATCACCTTACGAGTTTGCGATGGCAAACATCGATGGTCTGAATGTGACGAATATGATCAAAGGTAGTACGTATTCCGATCGTGCTGTGTCGATCGAATTCATACAACCGACACGTGTTACGTATGTGAGGAATGATGAAGTTGTTGTTCCATCATTGGGTACCTTCGTTGACTGGGATCAATCTGAGTCGTACACGGCTAACACGACGATTCGCTTCCCGTACGGAATGATGACACTGGACGATAGTGCTGCTGAGACAGTCATTACGTACACGGATGACACGGTGAACCACAAGTGGACCATACCATCACGATTGACACAGGCTGACATGATATGGCGCTTGAACCAGTGTTTTGACTCGGCTGTACTGAACATACGATGGAAAGCTGAGTCAGATGCGTACTACATTCACGCGGACTACGTGTTCTCGTTGAGTGGTAACCTGGGAACCATCGTTCCCGCTTCAGGATCGCAATCGCATACATGGCGTATCCCTTTCGACGATGGTGTGTACTATGCCAACTATGGTCCGATGGTTGCCGAATATCCTGTCGATATCACGAACGGTCTATCGAACATACAGCTGTATTGCAACATCGTGAAAAGCAAGACGATACCACTGCTTGTGAATGTCCCGATGGACAGCTTGTACAAGAATTACTTCTACAAGAATCGCATGTTGGTACCATGTTCTGAATTGCTTGATCGCATCGTGTACGAATTGAAGGACGAAAATGGTGACCCGCTATCGTTCATTGGGAACGTGTACCTGCTAATCGGATTCACCGTTTCAGGAGGAAATAATAAATGAATCTAGTGTTCAATATTGCTCGAACGTACGAACATGAATTTACAAGTAACAATCTCATCAAAAGCGACATGGTAATCGATCGAGTGACTATGAAGGGAGAATCGCCTGGCACCTGTCTTGTCCTTGATCGAGTGAACAACATGCAAGAACGACGACAGTCTCCGTTGGTTGTATTGAACGAAGGAGGGGGAAGCTTCGCTTCCCCCGGGGAGTCTACGACTCCCCACACGTACACGGAGAATGCACACATGAACGTCGTGGTACCCAAAAGTCGCAAATGGTCATTCTCGTTGACCGATAAGACCGGTGCAACGATTGCCCTGCCAATGCCGATTACAGTGTGCATTCACTTCTACACAATAAATGAGTCATAATCGTGCACTACCGGTAAGTGTGATTAACCACAATACAGTAATTCCGAAGAACAACGAACGATACCATGAAACGTTCAACACAGTGATCATGCCTCGTGACCTTGTGTACAAGATCACTTCGATTACATGCAAGATCGATACAACGTCTCTATGGAACATTCGTGCAATGAATGTGGTGAAGGTTCAAATGCTGTCAGGGTTTGAAATGGTGTACAACGTCGGTCCTGGCTACTACTCGATTACCGAGTTATGCCGTGCGATAGCCGATTCCATCCAGGTAGACGATGTTAACCGAGCATACTTGAACAGTGATGTGGCGACCGCTGTTGACCTTAGTGGCGCACCTGATTACACGAGTATCCTCAAGTTGGAAGGTATCGTTGAGGCAGGTATGGTAGCGACTGAACCCTACGACATCACGAATGGCATGAGTGTGATCCGAGTCTACAGTAGTATCAATGCTCAAACATTCGGTCTGAAGAGTCCGCTGATCGATAACCTGATTCATGTATCGATGGGACTGAACAACATGATCACCTGGGACAACCTATCAATCGATGTGATTGAACAATCGAACCTGGATTCCATTGACTGGGTACTGACGGACGCGAATGACCGTCCGATCTCCTTGAATTCGAATGTGTACATCTCATTCACGATATCTTGTTACACCAAAGAAAAGTAGGGGAGACGGCAAAGTCGCCCCACATTGTTCCTCCCATAGTAAATGGATGAATACGTTGCTACAATTCCAATCATTCGATACAAGCCACACAAAGTGAAGTCGAGAAACATGATGGACAAGATGTTGAATCGTTATTTCGATAAAGTCGTTGAAAGTGAATTCAATCAACAACGAATGAGGAGCGAACAATGGCGACAGAAGCGAACCTTGTTTGATTCGTACATGAATCTCTCACCCGCTGAACGTCGCCGTGTATCCGTCTCTGACATGCGTGGATATCAAATGCAGCGAATTGATAATGAGAACGTGCTGTTGTACTCATTCGAGGACAACGTGGTCTACAATGCTAAAATTGACAAACAATTCAACAAGATCATTGTCCAGTCTGTGAATCACAAGTTGTCTGACATGGAGAAACGAGCTATCTTTGATAATCCATTTGGATATGAGCCAGTATCACCCTATCGTATCCGCTACCAGAGATCACAGGTTGGCGATGCACAAATCGTGAATATAACTGGTGATCTTGGAACTAGCATCAACGAAATGAAGAATGCTGCTGATGCCATAACGGTTGCAGCTCAACAGATGGGAGATAGTATCAACACAGTTACTCAACAGAATGCAGCGATTATCAATGATTTTGCTGGCTTGCGAGACGATGTGGGTGAACATGGTGATCCAAATCGAGATGTCCTGCTGTGGAATGACGATAATACTACGGCATATAAAAGAGGTGTGACACACACTACGAAACGAGGTAGTACGAAATATAGAGATTTGGTAGCTGAAGGTCGCGTTGAACGTGATCGGTGGTTGATCAAACCTGAACAACAACCTCTGAATGTGACGAATCAGATCGTACAACAGATGGATGTGACGTCCATTATCACCAAGTTGGATGAAGTGATAACTGTGATGAACAGCTTCGATATCCAGGTGAACCTTGGCAATATTTATAATGCAATAGCTTATGTAGCACAACGAATCAATTTCCTGGAAGATAAAAGCGTATCTTGTTATATTCAAGTCATTACAGGTAGCATGAAGTGATT
>NW_013171847.1:7500-10925 GCF_000151665.1 Blastocystis hominis
TCAAAATCCTAGTCACTTTTCTAGTATTACCCAAAATTCTCAAATTTCATTCCCAGTTCAAAGTGACTGGGAAAATCAAAATCCTAGTCACTTTTCTAGTATTACCCAAAATTCTCATTCGAGTCATTCCCAGTTCAAAGTGACTGGGAAAATCAAAATCCTAGTCACTTTTCTAGTATTACCCAAAATTCTCAAATTTCATTCCCAGTTCAAAGTGACTGGGAAAATCAAAATCCTAGTCACTTTTCTAGTATTACCCAAAATTCTCATTCGAGTCATTCCCAGTTCAAAGTGACTGGGAAAATCAAAATCCTAGTCACTTTTCTAGTATTACCCAAAATTCTCATTCGAGTCACTTCTAGTTCAAAGTGACTGGGAAAATCAAAATCCTAGTCACTTTTCTAGTATTACCCAAAATTCTCATTCGAGTCATTCCCAGTTCAAAGTGACTGGGAAAATCAAAATCCTAGTCACTTTTCTAGTATTACCCAAAATTCTCATTCGAGTCATTCCCAGTTCAAAGTGACTGGGAAAATCAAAATCCTAGTCACTTTTCTAGTATTACCCAAAATTCTCAAATTTCATTCCCAGTTCAAAGTGACTGGGAAAATCAAAATCCTAGTCACTTTTCTAGTATTACCCAAAATTCTCATTCGAGTCACTTCCAGTTCAAAGTGACTGGGAAAATCAAAATCCTAGTCACTTTTCTAGTATTACCCAAAATTCTCAATTCGAGTCACTCCCAGTTCAAAGTGACTGGGAAATTCAAAATCCTAGTCACTTTTCTAGTATTACCCAAAATTCTCAATTGAGTCATTCCCAGTTCAAAGTGACTGGGAAAATCAAAATCCTAGTCACTTTTCTAGTATTACCCAAATTGTCCATATGCCCAGTCACTCCCAGTTCAAAGTGACTTGGACCAACCAAAACTCGAATTTTCATATTTCAAGTTTCTGAATAACTAACTCTTTATGTTAGTCTTCTATTGTAGTGTAAAAGAGTATTCCATGTTGTCTCTGTAAAAAAATGAAAATGAATAAAAATTGAAAAATGGATGTTCCTAGTATGTTTGATGCGATAAGTGCGTGTATGTGTGAGATATTGTAAAAGTAAGTATATGGTAATAATGAGTAGTGTATGTTGAATAAAATGAAGTAATAAAAATAAAAAATATAATTTGTAAAATATGGAATGTAAAATAATAATGAGTGAAATAATCTAATTTTGGGTAAAAAATATAAGCTACAATTAGTATAATTTTTGGATTTTGAGCATCTCAATTTTTCCTTTTGGTATATGGTTGGTTCTTAATTTTTGTAACTTTCTATATGAGTACTAATTCAAGTGGAATAATGTTTGTAGGATGTGTGTGTGCGATTTTAGAGGGTCAAAGATAAATGTACCTGTGAATGTCGATTACGCTTGTTACTCCAATTTGCGTATATGCGTAACCAGATGGTTAGAGTATAGTAGAAGGAGTATGAATATATAGTTAAAGAGTGTAGAGTGTAGGTGGTTGGAGAGTAAAAATGGTTGATAGGGTTAACAACAACAAGGTTCACAAGAATAACAAGGTTCACAAGGTTAACTAACCAACAAACAAACAATCAATCAAATTTACCGACCTGCAGTAAAGAGGGATTTGGAGCAGGCCGTTGACCGCCAATTACGTTCTTAGCTAGGTTGCTAGGTTGGTAGCGGTTTAGGTTAGGGTTGCAGTTGCAGTTCAAGTTGCAGTTCAAGTTGCAGTTCAAGTTGCAGTTGGGGTTGGAGGTTAGCGGTTGGGGTTAATTTGAGTATAATCCTAGCTTGTAATTCTTGCTTGCTTGTAATTCTTGCTTGCTTGGTTACCAGGTTATGAGGGTTAGTATAATCCTAACCCTAACCCTTGTTTCTTCTTAACCCTTCTTTCTTCCTAACCCTAACCCTAATTCTTTTCGTAACCCTTCTTCCTTCCTAACCCTAACCCTAATTCTTTTCGTAACCCTTCTTCCTTCCTAACCCTAACCCTAATTCTTTTCGTAACCCTTCTTTCTTTCTTCCTAACCCTAACCCTAATCCATTCCTGACCCTCGAGGGTTCGGGTTCGGGCTAGGGTTCATGCTTCAGGTTCGGGTTCGGATTCGAGTTGAGGGTTCGGGTTAGGGCTAGGGTTCGGGTTCATGCTTCGGTTCAGGTTAGTATAACCCTTCTTTCTTCCTAACCCTAACCCTAATCCATTCCTAACCCACGAGGGTTCGGGTTCGGGCTAGGGTTCATGCTTCAGGTTCGGATTCGAGTTGAGGGTCCGTGCTTCAGGTTCGGGTTCGGATTCGAGTTGAGGGCCAGGGTTAGGGCTAGGGTTCGGGTTCATGCTTCGGTTCAGGTTAGTATAACCCTTGTTTGTTCCTAACCCTAACCCTAATTCTTTTCGTAACCCTTCTTTCTTCCTAACCCTAACCCTAATTCTTTTCGTAACCCTTGTTTGTTCCTAACCCTAACCCTAATTCTTTTCGTAACCCTTCTTCCTTCCTAACCCTAACCCTAATTCTTTTCGTAACCCTTCTTTCTTCCTAACCCTAACCCTAATTCTTTTCGTAACCCTTCTTCCTTCCTAACCCTAACCCTAATTCTTTTCGTAACCCTTCTTTCTTCCTAACCCTAACCCTAATTCTTTTCGTAACCCTTCTTTCCTTCCTAACCCTAACCCTAATCCATTCCTGACCCTCGAGGGTTCGGGTTCGGGCTAGGGTTCATGCTTCAGGTTCGGATTCGAGTTGAGGGTCCGTGCTTCAGGTTCGGGTTCGAGTTGAGGGCCAGGGTTAGGGCTAGGGTTCGGGTTCATGCTTCGGTTCAGGTTAGTATAACCCTTGTTTGTTCCTAACCCTAACCCTAATTCTTTTCGTAACCCTTCTTTCTTTCTTCTTAACCCTAACCCTAATTCTTTTCGTAACCCTTCTTCCTTCCTAACCCTAACCCTAACCCTAATTCTTTTCGTAACCCTTCTTTCTTCCTAACCCTAACCCTAATCCATTCCTGACCCACGAGGGTTCGGGTTCGGGCTAGGGTCAGGGTTCATGCTTCGGGTTCGGATTCGAGTTGAGGGTTCATGCTTCGGGTTCAGGCTTCGAGTTGAGGGCCAGGGTTAGGGCTAGGGTTCGAGTTGAGGGCCAGGGTTAGGGCTAGGGTTCGAGTTGAGGGCCAGGGTTAGGGCTAGGGTCAGGGTTCATGCTTGGGTTCAGGTTCTCATTACCCTATCCTGACCCGTTAGGGTCAGGGTTAGGGCTAGGGTTCGAGTTGAGGGCCAGGGTTAGGGCTAGGGTCAGGGTTCATGCTTGGGTTCAGGTTCTCATTACCCTATCCTGACCCGTTAGGGTCAGGGTTAGGGAAAGGGTTCGAGTTGAGGGCCGCTGAAGACCTTGTGACTGCACATAGTTTGGACGTTG
>NW_013171848.1:0-10427 GCF_000151665.1 Blastocystis hominis
AGAAACTGAACGTGAAACAACCTTTGCGAGCCACCATAGTCTCAGCAGAGTAATTTGAGCGAGGTACTTCGTGATATCCAGATGGGCATGCACACACGATGGTACTACCTGGATGACGATTCGTTGGTCGAGTACGTTCCATACGAACTGAGTAGCAAACAACAAGCAATCAACAAGATGCGATCGAAGTTACCGAAGGCATTGAGTGATGAACGAAAACGCAAAGAAGTGGAAGAGAAGCAACGACAAGTGCAGCAACTCGAAGAGGAACTAGGCAAGGGTATAGCGAGAAGTGATAGAGCCAAAGTGAATAAGGGACGTACGTACAATCTCTTGGACATCAAAGAAGCCGTTGAAATCAAACCACAGGACTACAGCAAAGCTATCAACACCAAGGAATTCCAGTTCGTACAGAAACCGAGGGATGGCGTGGCAAACGTGGATCAACCTAAAGATAGCAATGTACGACAAAGTAAAAAGAAAGGACTACGATCGAGGTATGGACTGGCATAGCCAAAGTAAAAAAGGATCGACCATGTTTACTTTGGGCTAACCATCCAAGTCACTTCGCCAACCAAGGCCAACACGAGTCTGCTTTGCTTCTTTCTCTATTTCTGGAATAATGTCAAATCTCTCTTTTTCCCATACATCCATTGGAATCGTATAATGAGTCTTACGTACCTTTTTCCCACCATACTTCTTACACAAGTCTAAAAGGATTTTATCGATCTCGTCTTTGAACGTGAAACCATTCGGTATGTCTTTCACTCTATACACACATACACGTCCCTCTCTATCCATTTTGGAACATGTACTCTTCCATTTATCTGATTTAACATGTTGTGAATAGATGTGCACATTATCATCATTTTCAACGATAATGTACGTTATGAAAAAGTACCATTGTTGACCTACTTTATTTGGCACACGGCGATCCTTCAATTCCTTGTTCTCATGGGTCAGCTCTTCATTCGCACGTCTCAGCTCTTCGTTTGCCTTTCGAAGGTAGTCATTGTCCTCCTGTCGAAGACGTGTTAGGAATCTAAGCACATCGCAGGCAAATGCAGGATCGGCCCACATAAGGCATGCGTGAAGTAACTCTTCGCAGATGATGTAACCCTGATTAGCACCACCAAAATCAGAGAATGAAATATACTGAATCACGTCGCAAATATCAAACTTGTCGTTTTGGGTGCCCTTTGACGGTAGGTCGGAATTCCGACCTACTGTAGAATGACTGTTTTTGGCACTATTTTCACCCTCTAGTCCCTCGTTTGACAGGGGGTGGGAATTCCCACGAGCTGTAGATTGACCGTTTTTGGCACTATTTTCACCCTCTAGTCCCTCGTTTGACGGTAGGTCGGAATTCCCACGAGCTGTAGATTGACCGTTTTTGGCACTATTTTCACCTGTTTTTGCCATATGGTGAAGCAGTTCTTGAGCTTGCTTGTTCTGTAAGTAATCGGCAAAACGCTTGTTTGTACCGTGCTTCTCGTTGTACTGTCTCAACAGATCAGAGACAAGGTACATTCGAATACCATTATCAAGGCACATACGAATCTTGTAGTCGTAGAAGTCAATCTCTTCGAATTTCATTTCTATTTGTATTTATGTATTGAACTCTTTTAAGTACAATAGTTACAGTAGGGGACACTACGTGCCCCCGGGGAAGCTTCGCTTCCCCTTACACCCTCTGGATAGCTGGGTCAACAGCGTTACGTGCGTAGTCACATAGATGAAGGCAGTGCCAGGTAGCCACAGTTGTTGGCAAAGATCGACTGGTATTTCACTTTGTTCACACGGAACACACGGTTCGTACCTGCCAACGGGAAGTCATTCATCTCACCAAAGCTGTCCTGGTAGTTCAGCGTGCCATCGGGTTCACGGAAGCAAGACACGAAATGACCAAGCTTACTATTATCCTCGAATGGTATCCAGATGATGCAATTCGCTGGTTCTTTGTACTTCTTGGCCAGTCTCTTGTACTTGTCCAATTCCATCACATCAAAGTCGGGGATCTCGAGTTGCTTGGCCAGTTTTCGAACTTCATCGAAAGTCATTGGTTCAGCATCCATATTCATGTAGCCGTGCATATACAATTTCTTCAATACGGAGGAAGCAGAGCTTTGGGGCGACAAAGTCGCCCCGGCGGAACGAAGTTCCGCCATGCTTCCTCCCGGGGCAGCGTTGCTGCCCCTCAATACACTCTCCTTCGAATCACTGATTTCTCTATCTTGTTCTCGTTCTGTGGAAGGGCTGTGAGGATGCGATTCTTTTTTTTCGTCGGGACTTCAATTGCTTGTGTCTCGTTGTCCAGGTCCGAAATGTCGTACCCAGTGCCGGCTTTGCTTTCCTTTCCCTGAATCTGGTTTGCGACGTCTGCGATGCCATCCTTTGCCATGTCACCCACCACGTTCGCGAGCTGCTTCACGGTGTCCGATCCTGTCTTGTTGCTCACATAGTTCACACCCTTGTTGATCGCGTTATTCGCAGCATTCGTGCCAGCATTCACCAGAATATCGGTGATGGGTTTCAACTTGTCGGCATTGTTGTCGTACCAACCTTTGATCTTGTTCCAGACATTCTTGAAGAACGTGCCAACACGACTTGAACCGGCGTACAAGGCTCCACCTCGGACTTCGATGTTTTTACTTTGTCGTTCGATGGCTTTCATGGTCTTCAACACGTCGTCGTAATCGCTAGGGTTGATTCCATTGAGGAACACAGCAGAAGCTCCTCCGAATTTCAGTGCACCTCCCTCCTTACCCTTCACTAGCTCTTTGAGACTCGAGATGATCTGTGGAGCCATCTGAATGAGTGCTGGGATGATCGTGGCAGCAAGAGTACCAAGTGCCCCTCCTTTCTTGAGTCCGGTTAGCTCGTTCATCAATTGCGCTTCATTGAATGCCAGTGCTCCTCCGGGTTTACAACTTCCTCCTGCTGCTCCACCTTCCTTGAAGCCAATGGCTCCACCGGTGTCCTTGGGGGAGGCAACAGCGTTGCCTCCCGGGTGACCGTTGGTCGCCCCATTGAAGCCAATGGCACCAGCACTTTTCGCTGGAGCTCGCTTCGGTGATCGTTTCTTGGCTCTCTTTGGTGTGTTGTTTACTGGTGCTTCGAGTTCCTTGTGTAGATTCAATGTCTTGCGTCGATCCACAATCGTTCCACTATCCTGTTCTCGGAAATCGGGTTCGCCATAGAAAGCAGATATATCAACAGTGAATGGAATTGCCATTTATGTATGGGGGAAATCGTAGATTTCCCCGGGGCGACTTAGTCGCCCCTATGAATGGGGAGAATTTCATTCTCCCCGGGGAAGCAGCGCTTCCCCATGCCTACAAAGTGAAAAGAATATTGTCCGTCTTCATTTAGCCATTGAAACCCTGTGTAATGAACATATCCTTGATCGTGTTGTACGTATTTTGCAGATATTGCTCGAATTGTTGATCTACATTGACAGCAAACCGTTTGATCTTGTTTTTCATATGGTTCAAATAATCAGGAGTTAGGTCCTTACTATTAGCTACTCGTATGAAGAAACTCATCAGTTCGGAGTCTTCATTTCGATCACGATAAGCCCTGAAGAGACGTGAGAATCCAAGGTCATTTGCAAATTGAGCGAAAACAGGATTGTTGAAATTGCGAGCAAGCAAACTTGAGAAAGCAATGAAATCGTCGCGAGTATCATCGCTTTCCCAACTTTCCTTGGTGTCATTAGAATCTGTACTTTCATACGCGTCAATCAAGGCTGCAGCTCGATTCACTTGATCGATTGCTTGAGGTGTGAAACTAGCATTTACACTTTCAGATTGACGACCGTCCAGTACAATCACAGGTTGAATTTGTGGCTGATTCCGGAAATATTCATATGATTGCCAAATGGCATCCATTAAGTTCTGGATTCCTCTCATATTCTGCTGATACAATTGTTGATATAATTGTTCCCGGGACAGCTGAGTATCAGCAAATTGATTACTCATTGTAGTAAGCAGCTGACCAGTTTGAGCATGTCCATCAACAACTGCATTACCAACATTTGTTAATAGGTTGTTAGTTTGAGTCTGATTATCAGTGAGTTGGCTACTCATGGAATTGAATCCATTTGTCAACATGTTAGCCGTCTGAGTCTGATTGTCAGTGAGTTGTTTACCAACTGCATTAATACCTTCTGTCAACAGGTCAGTAGTTTTAGTCTGATTATCAGCAAGTTGGCTACTCATGGAATTGAATCCATTTGTTATCAGGTCAGTAGTTTTACCCATAGCATTCGTACCATCCAATAATTGCTGCCTAGTTGCCTTTCCCTCTTCTGCAACAACTTTACCAAGAGTTACCAGTTTCATATTCATAAGCGCTATTCTATTAGAAATATTTCTAAACATAGGTGCGAAACGATTGAATGATTCAACCAACCGTTTGTTGATTTCGTCATATGCTTTTGCCAACTCACCAGATACGAATTTCTGAATGAAGCTATTTCGCTCAAGCCACTGTTGCAAGAAATCATTGTACTGCTCCTTCATAAACTTCATCAAATCATCGATTCGCATTTCACTTTGGGTTGGAATCAATGCTTGGATATCAGCAATTGCAGGAGGATCGGGTTTGTTTTCAATACCTTGCAGACGAGCTTCGACTTGTTGCAAATACTGATTACTATTTTCAATCACAGCTTTCTGTTGATTTACCAAGTCACCAATTTCCTTCGACAACTTTTCATCTCCTGTAGCAATGCTTTCTACCACTTTAGCATAATTCTCACTTAACAACTTGATTCCATCGTTCGTATTTGTCAATTTTGTTTGTACACCATTCAACAATTCTAACATCTTAGGATAACCCTTGTCCTTATCTTCTTCCAGGAAATTGATTCGTTGTGCTACATAAGCTATTGCATTATAAATATTGACAAGGTTCACCTGGATATCAAAGCTATTCATCACTCTAATCACTTGATTCAACTTGGCGATAATGGGCTTCACATCCATCTGTTGTACGATTTCATTCGTCACATTCAGAGGTTGTTGTTCAGGTTTGATCAACCACCGATCACGTTCAACGCGACCTTCAGCTACCAAATCTCTATATTTCGTACTACCTCGTTTCGTAGTGTGTGTCACACCTCTTTTATATGCCGTAGTATTATCGTCATTCCACAGCAGGACATCTCGATTTGGATCACCTTGTTCTGTCACATCGTCTCGCAAGCCAGAAAAATCATTGATAATCGCTGCACTCTGTTGAGTAACTGTGTTGATACTATCTCCCATTTGCTGAGCTGCAACCGTTATGGCATCAGCAGCATTCTTCATTTCGTTGATGCTGGCTCCAAGATCACCAGGTATATTCACGATTTGTGCATCGCCAACCTGTGTTCTCTTGTACTTGAGACGATAGGGTGATACTGGCTCATATCCAAATGGATTATCAAACACAGCTCGTTTCTCCATATCAGACAACTCGTGATTCACAGACTGAACAATGATCTTGTTGAATCGTTTCTCAATTTTAGCATTGTAGACCGCATTGTCCTCGAATGAGTACAACAGTACGTTCTCATCGTCAATTCGCTGCATTTGATATCCACGCATGTCAGAGACGGATACACGACGACGTTCAGCGGGTGAGAGATTCATGTACGAATCAAACAAAGTTCGCTTCTGTCGCCATTGTTCGCTCCTCATTCGCTGTTGATTGAATTCACTTTCAACGACTTTATCGAAATAACGATTCAACATCTTGTCCATCATGTTTCTCGATTTCACTTTGTGTGGCTTGTATCGAATGATTGGAATTGTAGCAACGTATTCATCCATTTACTATGGGAGGAACAATGTGGGGCGACTTTGCCGTCTCCCCTTCTTTACTTTGTCTCTTTCGAATAACACGAAATGGTGAATGAGATGTAGACATTCGAATTCAATGAGATCGGACGGTCATTCGCGTCTGTCAGTACCCAATCAATGTAGTCCAGGTTCGATTGTTCAATCACATCGATCGATAGGTTGTCCCAGGTGATCATGTTGTTCAGTCCCATCGATACATGAATCAAATTATCGATCAGCGGACTCTTCAGACCGAATGTTTGCGCATTGATACTACTGTAGACTCGGATCACACTCATGCCATTCGTGATGTCGTAGGGTTCCGTAGCGACAGTGGAATCAGTAACGACGCCTTCCAACTTGAGGATGCTCGTGTAATCAGGTGCGCCACTAAGGTCAACAGCGGTCGCCACGTCACTGTTCAAGTATGCTCGGTTAACATCGTCTACCTGGATGGAATCGGCTATCGCACGGCATAACTCGGTAATCGAGTAGTAGCCAGGACCGACGTTGTACACCATTTCAAACCCTGACAACATTTGAACCTTCACCACATTTATTGCACGAATGTTCCATAGAGACGTTGTATCGATCTTGCATGTAATCGAAGTGATCTTGTACACAAGGTCACGAGGCATGATCACTGTGTTGAACGTTTCATGGTATCGTTCGTTGTTCTTCGGAATTACTGTATTGTGGTTAATCACACTCACCGGTAGTGCACGATTATGACTCATTTATGTAGGGGAGACTACGTCTCCCCCGGGGGCAACGCAGTTGCCCCTACAGTGTGTAGAAGTGAATGCACACTGTAATCGGCATTGGCAGGGCAATCGTTGCACCGGTCTTATCGGTCAACGAGAATGACCATTTGCGACTTTTGGGTACCACGACGTTCATGTGTGCATTCTCCGTAAACGTGTGGGGAGTCGTAGACTCCCCGGGGGAAGCGAAGCTTCCCCCTCCTTCGTTCAATACAACCAACGGAGACTGTCGTCGTTCTTGCATGTTGTTCACTCGATCGAGCACAAGGCAGGTACCAGGCGATTCTCCCTTCATAGTCACTCGATCGATTACCATGTCGCTTTTGATGAGATTGTTACTTGTGAATTCATGTTCGTACGTTCGAGCAATGTTGAACACTAGATTCATTTATTATTTCCTCCTGAAACAGTGAAGCCGATCAGCAGGTACACGTTCCCAATGAACGATAGCGGGTCACCATTTTCGTCCTTCAACTCGTACACGATGCGATCAAGCAATTCAGAACATGGTACCAACATGCGATTCTTGTAGAAGTAGTTCTTGTACAAGCTGTCCATCGGGACATTCGCAAGCAGTGGTATCGTCTTGCTTTTCACGATGTTGCAATACAGCTGTATGTTCGATAGACCGTTCGTGATATCGACAGGATACTCGGCAACCATCGGACCGTAGTTGGCATAGTACACACCATCGTCGAAAGGGATACGCCATGTATGCGATTGCGATCCTGAAGCGGGAATGATCGTGCCAAGGTTACCACTCAACGAGAACACGTAGTCCGCGTGAATGTAATAGCCATCTGACTCGGGTATCCATCGTATGTTTAGTGCAGCCGAGTCAAAACACTGGTTCAATTTCCACACCAAGTCAGCCTGTGTCAATCGTGATGGTATGCTCCACGTGAATGTCTGAGCATCATCCGTGTACGTGATATCAGTCTCAACATTCTCTCCATCGAGACTCATCACGCCGTACGGGAAGCGCATCGTTGAAACAGTCTCGTACGTTTGAGGAAGCTCCCATTCAATGAATGAACCCGACGTGAATGAGGGAGATCCCACATATGCAACGCATGTTGGCTGTTTGAACGACACAGTCATTTCACGATTCGTAATCACACTCGTATTAATCATGTTCGACGCCGTTAGTCCATCAATGTTTGCCATCGCAAACTCGTACGGCGTTGTCAACTCGGGCATCCTGATGTAGTAATTGCGATGAAAGGTGAAATCGATTCTGCGAGTCAATCCTGGAGTCAATGGCAAGTAAGGATTGTCATTGGATATGACTAGCATATCAGGATGATCATTGGAACGAGGACCTAAGTATACCAGACCTCTATTATCCGTGCGATCAAATATCCGATATCCATCGATAGCATTGAAGCCATTAGCAATCATCTGCGCGATCTGTAATGCGCTGTATGATCCTCGTTCGATTGTCACAGTCTTTGTTTCGCTATAACCATCGAGACCAACAACGATATGCGATGTATCAACCCAGACACTATCGTTGTACACACTGTCCTTGGAGTACAATGGTCCGAATGATCCACCACGCTTATCGTCGTTAATCGTCATAGGCACGTTCATGTTATCAGCTCTCATGTCAAATTCGAGATCAGGCGCGTAAGCTTTCGCAGTCCATGTTACTGTATCGCCTGCTTTGCCACCAGTCCATGCAATCGCTTCCTGGTGCGATGATGTGATATCACGTGCCTCTTGGTACTTCGCATTCAACTGTGATAAGCACGAGTTCCTGAGTGATTCCAAGGACATCAGTGTTTCCGTGTCTTCCGTTACGTAGAATGTGCCAGAATCGAACAATGAACCATCACTATTCGTCATCGTGTACGTCACTTGTGGCTTCAGTATGAAGAAGGGTGTATTCGTGCGCAATTCCCAGTCATATTCGACAAAGCACGGATCGAGGTATGCATGTCCACCAAGTCCTTGATCATTCGTCTCATCGGGTGGGGTTTCACTATTCGCAGGATCGAATTGAGTCTCAATAGGTCGCTCGATGCACAGGTTCTGCACAGACGGAGACAGTTTGAACCATGGAGTCCATTCAAAACCATCGATCGTCGTATCAACACTGGATCGATCGAAGTACCACGATTCACTTTGGTCATTGAAGCGTACATGGTCATCCTCGATCGTCATGGATGTGAGTGGTAGCACTTTCACCATTTCAGCACCCACAGCCTCGATAAACTCGCTGAACGTGTAGTATCCAGTAGGCAGTATCAACACGTGCGAGTCAGTGCCGTTAGTAACAACCACTTGATTGCACGAGGACGACATGTAGTACCGTTTCGGATTGTCAAGTCCTTTCACCAAGGTGTCCGATTCGAATCCGAGGATCGATTTGATCTCTGGTGCTTTCGTGAAATCGATCGTGTAGAAGTGATTCACCGTGACGTGGAATGCGTTCTCACCGCTATACACCAATTCGAACAGGGCATCACTTGCATTCAGCTTTGCAATGATCGTTTCGATGTCATATGCACCGCGTGGTATCGCGATCTCTTGAATCGTAGCGCCAGCATTGATTAGCACCACTTGATCAGTCGGCACATTGTGCAACACGAAGTCCGTATACAACGACACAGACGAGATGTAGCACTGGTCGAACGAGAGAGGATTGTCCAGCTTCACTTCCTTCTTCGTGGTATTGCCGAACACCTCAATCATGGAGAACTGATTAGCGGAAGTGACGCTATTTTCACTTTGCTCGTACACATCCTCAATCGTCAACTGGAGTTCGAATTCGCCGTTCAATCGCATCATCTTGCCATCCATATCGCGGAACACGAACATCAATTGATCAAACCGAGTGATCATTGGTATGCGCACGTCTTCCACAGTTCGCACATAGTCAGCCGTTGGATCGTCAATAATCATTGTGGTGAGCAGGTTGTTGTTCTGGTTGGCAATCTTCAGGTCTGATGATCGCACGATCGTCGAGTAGACCTGGATCACTTGACGATTTCGCGTGATATCAATCACGTTCGATCCACTGAACGAAGCAGGTAGAATGACCGTTCGTCCATCGAAGCCGAGGATCTCACGAATGTCAGGTGCATCTGTGAAGTCAATGGTGTGTGGAGACTGAATCCAAATACAACCGAACGACGAGGCATTCGTCGATATGGAGAATGTAGTATCGGTCATGGTATTGAGCAAGGCAATGATCTCACTGATCGTGTAATAACCAGCAGGGATTGTCACAGTCTCATCATTGCTGTTAGTAATCACATTCGTCGTGTCTACGTTATTAAACATCGAACCATTAGGATGAAACAGGACAGTCATGGAAGTGATATAGGGATTCTTGTACTTGTACGGATTAACCCATGTAAATGAGCCGTTGGTAGGTGAGCCTTGAATAAGCATGGAGTAGTGCATGGTCTTTCTCTCTTTACCTTAGTCAACAAGACAATGGGGAGGAATCGAAGTCGTCCCTCGTTGTCCCCATCACATCCATGCATACCATGGCCTACAATGGAAGTCAGGTTAACATTGGCCGAAATTGGCCGAAATTGGCAGCCATGGGTTTCCGCGCGTTTCTTGTTATGGACATCGAGGTGAGCAGGTAGACAATGGCAGAAAATGGCCGAAAAATGATTTCCGCGGTTATTTGGTAGAAAATGGATTTTCGCGTGTTTTCCGCCTTTTCCCTACTACTCTTTGACACTTCGAAGTATGAATGAAATGATTGTAAATGATTTGCTTTATAGATCTTCCAAATCTAACATCCCTCGATTCTCAAGGATCTAGCTTCCGTTATCCTAGAGTTCGCGCCCTGCCAGTCTACGCCTAGCCGACCCGATAC